>NW_024097042.1:0-11601 GCF_016545835.1 Crotalus tigris | reverse complement strand
CCCCATGTATTTTACCAGGAAACATATATAGGGCAGGATAGAAATGTCAGGGCCCTCCTATCCATACCCAAGCACTCTGAATTTGTTGGCAATGTCCATTTTCCTCTCCGAGTTTATGGTGACCTAACACTAACTCTAAGTGGAATTTTCCTCTAATTGGATTTTCCCATGTATTTTACCAGGAAACATAGATAGGGCAGGCGAGAAAGGTCAGTGCCCTCCTAGCCATCCCCAAGTATATCGACTGTGTTGGCAATGTCCATCTTCCTCTCTGAGTTCATTGTGACCTAACCCTAACCCTAAGTGGAATTTTCCTCCAATGGGATTTTCCCATGTATTCTACCGTGAACGATAGATAGGGTAGGATAGAAAGGTCAGTGCTCTCCTAACCATACCCAAGTATTCTGAATTTGTAGGCAATCTCCATTTTGTTCTATGAGTTCATGGTGACCTAACCCTAACCCTAAGTGGAATTTTCCTCCAAAGAGATTTTCCCATGCATTTTACCATGAAAGATAGATAGGGCAGGCTAGAAAAGTAAGTGCCCTCCTAACCGTACCCAAGTATTCTGAGTTTGTTGGCTATCTCTATTCTCCTTTCCAAGTTCATGGTGATGTAACCCTAACCCTAAGTGTAATTTTCCTCAAATGGGATTTTCCCATATATTATACCAGGAAACAGATAGGGCAGGATAGAAAGGTCAGTGCCCTCCTAACCATAGCCAAGCACTCCGAATTTGTTGGCAATGCCCATTTTCCTCTCCGAGTTCATGGTGACCTAACCCTAATCCTAGTGGAATTTTCCTCCAATGGGTATGGTTCGCAGAGCAACCTAACATTTCCAGATTGCCCTTTCTATCTTTCCTGGTAAAATACATGGGAAAATCCCATTAGAGTAAAATTCCACTATGGTTAGGGTTAGGTCACCATGAACTCGGAGAGGAAAATGGATATTGCCAACAAATTCGGAGTGCTTGGGTATGGTTAGGAGGGCACTGACTTTTCTAGCCTGTCCTTTATATCTTTCATGGTAGAATGCATGGGAAAATCGCATTGGTGGAAAATTCTACTAGGGTTAGGGTTCGGTCACCATGAACCTGGAAAGAAAAATGGACATCGCCAACAAATTCAGAGTGCTTGGGTATGGTTAGGAGGGCACTGACGTTTCTATCCTGCCCTATATATGTTTCCTGGTAAAATACATGGTAAAATCCCATTGGAGGAAAATTCCACTAGGATTAGGGTTAGGTCACCATGAACCTGTAAAGGAAAATGGACATTGCCAACAAATTTGGGATTTCTGGGTATGGTTCGCACGGCAACCAGACATTTCCAGATTGCCCTTTCTATCTTTCCTGCTAAAATACATGGGAAAATCCCATTGGAGGAAAATTCCACTAGGGTTAAGGTTAGGTCACCATGAACACATAGAGCAAAATGGACATTGCCAACAAACTCAGAATACTTGGGGATGGCTAGGAGGGCACTGACTTTTCTAGCCTGCCCTATCTATGTTTCCTGGTAAAATACATGGGAAAATCCCATTGGAGGAAAATTCCACGAGGGTTAGGGTTAGGTCACCATGAACTCATATAGCAAAATGGACATTGCCAGCAAATTTGGAGTGCTTGGGTATGGTTTGGAGGGCACTGACCTTTCTATCCTTCCCTATCTGTCTCCTGGTATAATATATGGGAAAATCCCCTTTGAGGAAAATTCCACTTAGGGTTAGGGTTACATCACCATGAACTTGGAGAGGAGAATAGACATAGCCAACAAACTCAGAATACTTGAGTATGGTTAGGAGGGCCCTTACTTTTCTAGGCTGCCCTATCTATCTTTCATGGTAGGATACATGGGAAAATCCCATTGGAGGAAAATTCCACTTAGGGTTAGGGCTATGTCACCATGAACTCGAAGAGCAAAATGGACATTGCCAACAAATTCAGAGTGCTTGGGTATGGTTAGGAGGGCACTGACTTTTCTAGCCTCCCTATCTATGTTTCCTGGTAAAATACATGGGAAAATCCCATTGGAGGAAAATTCCACTAGGGTTAGGGTTAGGTCACCATGAACTCATAGAGCAAAATGGACATTGCCAGCAAATTTGGAGTGCTTGGGTATGGTTAGGAGGGCACTGACCTTTCTATACTGCCCTATCGGTTTCCTGGTATAATATATGGGAAAATCCCATTTGAGGAAAATTCCACTTAGGGTTAGGGTTACATCACCATGAACCTGGAGAGGAGAATAGACATAGCCAACAAACTCAGAATACTTGGGTATGGTTAGGAGGGCCCTTACTTTTCTAGGCTGCCCTATCTATCTTTCATGGTATGATACATGGGAAAATTCCTTTGGAGGAAAATTCCACTTAGGGTTAGGGCTATGTCACCATGAACTCGAAGAGCACAATGGACATTGCCAACAAATTCAGAGTGCTTGGGTATGGTTAGGAGGGCACTGACTTTTCTAGCCTGCCCTATCTATCTTTCATGGTAAAATGCATGGGAAAATCTCTTTGGAGGAAAATTCCACTAGGGTTAGGGTTAGGTCACAATGAACTCAGAGAGGAAAATGGACATTGCCAACAAACTCGGAATACTTGGGGATGGCTAGGAGGGCACTGACCTTTCTAGCCTGCCCTATCTATGTTTCCTGGAAAAATACATGGGAAAATCCAATTAGAGGAAAATTCCACTTAGGGTTAGGGTTAGGTCACCATAAACCCGGAGAGGAAAATGGACATTGCCAACAAATTCGGAGTGCTTGGGTATGGTTAGGAGGGCACTGACATTTCTATCCTGCCCTATATATGTTTCCTGGTAAAATACATGGGAAAATCCCATTGGAGGAAAATTCCACTAGAATTAGGGTTAGGTCACCATGACCTGGAAAGGAAAATGGACATTGCCAACAAATTCGGGATCTATGGGTATGGTTTGCAGGGCAACCTGACATTTCCAGATTGCCCTTTCTATCTTTCCTGGTAAAATACATGGGAAAATCCCATTGGAGGAAAATTTTCCTCCAATGGGATTTTCCCATGTATTTTACCAGGAAAAATATTTAGGGCAGTATAGAAATGTCAGTGCCCTGCGAACCACACCCAGACATCCCGAATTTGTTGACAATGTCCATTTTGCTTTACAGATCCTGGTGACCTAACCCTAACCCTAAGTGGAATTTTCCTCTAATGGGATTTTCCCATGTATTTTACCAGGATACATAGATAGGGCAGGCTAGAAAAGTCAGTGCCCTCCTAGCCATCCCCAAGTATTCCGAGTTTGTTGGCAATGTCCATTTTCCTCTCCGAGTTCATGGTGACCTAACCCTAACTCTAAGTGGAATTTTCCTCCAATGGGATTTTCCCATGTATTTTACCATGAAAGATAGATAGGGCAAGATAGAAAAGTCAGTGCCCTCCTAACCATACCCAAGAACTCTGAATTTCTTGGCGATGTCCATTTTTCTTTCCGGGTTCATGGTGACCTAACCCTAACCCTAGAAGAATTTTCCACCAATGGGATTTTCCCATGTATTCTACCATGAAAGATAGATAGGACAGCCTAGAAATGTAAGTGCCCTCCTAACCATACCCAAGTATTCTGAGTTTGTTGGCTATGTCTATTCTCCTCTCCAAGTTCATGGTGATGTAACCCTAACCCTAAGTGGAATTTTCCTCCAATGGGATTTTCCCATGTGTTATAGCAGGAAACATATATAGGACAGGATAGAAATGTCAGTGCCCTCCTAACCATACCCAAGCACTCCGAATTTGCTGACAATGTCCATTTTGCTCTATGAGTTCATGGTGACCTAACCCTAACCCTAGTGGAATTTTCCTCCAATGGGATTTTCCCATGTATTTTACCAGGAAAGATAGAAAGGGCAGGCTAGAAAAGTCAGTGCCCTCCTAGCCATCCCCAAGTATTCTGAGTTTGTTGGCAATGTCCATTTTCCTCTCCGAGTTCATGGTGACCTAACCCTAACTCTAAGTGGAATTTTCCTCCAATGGGATTTTCCCATGCATTTTACCATGAAAGATAGATAGGGCAAGATAGAAAAGTCAGTGCCCTCCTAACCATACCCAAGAACTCTGAATTTCTTGGCGATGTCCATTTTTCTTTCCGGGTTCATGGTGACCTAACCCTAACCCTAGAAGAATTTTCCACCAATGGGATTTTCCCATGTATTCTACCATAAAAGATAGATAGGACAGCCTAGAAATGTAAGTGCCCTCCTAACCATACCCAAGTATTCTGAGTTTGTTGGCTATGTCTATTCTCCTCTCCAAGTTCATGGTGATGTAACACTAACCCTAAGTGGAATTTTCCTCCAATGGGATTTTCCCATGTATTATAGCAGGAAACATATATAGGGCAGGATAGAAATGTCAGTGCCCTCCTAATCATACCCAAGCACTCCGAATTTGCTGACAATGTCCATTTTGCTCTATGAGTTCAGGGTGACCTAACCCTAACCCTAGTGGAATTTTCCTCCAATGGGATTTTCCCATGTATTTTACCAGGAAAGATAGAAAGGGCAATCTGGAAATGTCAGGTTGCCCTGCGAACCATACCCAGACATCCCGAATTTGTTGGCAATGTCCATTTTGCTTTCCAGGTCATGGTGACCTAACCCTAATCCCTGTGGAATTTTCCTCCAAAGGGATTTCCCCATGTATTTTACCAGGAAACATATATAGGGCAGGCTAGAAAAGTCAGTGCCCTCCTAGCCATCCCCAAGTATTCTGAGTTTGTTGGCAATGTCCATTTTCCTCTCCGAGTTCATGGTGACCTAACCCTAACTCTAAGTGGAATTTTCCTCCAATGGGATTTTCCCATGCATTTTACCATGAAAGATAGATAGGGCAGGCTAGAAAAGACAGTGCCCTCCTAAGCTTACCCAAGCACTCTGAATTTGTTGGCAATGTCCATTTTGTTCTTCGAGTTCATGGTGATATAGACCTAACCCTAAGTGGAATTTTCCTCCAATGGGATTTTCCCATGTATCCTACCATGAAAGATAGATAGGGCAGCCTAGAAAAGTAAGTGCCTTCCTAACCATACCCAAGTATTCTGAGTTTGTTGGCTATGTCTATTCTCCTCTCCAGGTTCATGGTGATGTAACCCTAACCCTAAGTGGAATTTTCCCTCAAATGGGATTTTCCCATATATTATACCAGGAAACAGATAGGGCAGGATAAAAAGGTCAGTGCCCTCCTAACCATACCCAAGAACTCCAAATTTGCTGGCAATGTCCATTTTGCTCTATGAGGTCATGGTGACCTAACCCTAACCCTAGTGGAATTTTTCTCTAATGGGATTTTCCATTGTATTTTACCAGGAAAGATAGAAAGGGCAATCTGGAAATGTCAGGTTGCCCTGTGAACCATACCCAGACATGCCGAATTTGTTGGCAATGTCCATTTTCCTTTCCAGGTCATGGTGACCTAACCCTAATCCTAGTGGAATTTTCTTCCAATGGGATTTCCCCATGTATTTTACCAGGAAACATATATAGGGCAGGATAGAAATGTCAGTGCCCTCCTATCCATACCCAAGCACTCTGAATTTGTTGGCAATGTCCATTTTCCTCTCCGAGTTTATGGTGACCTAACACTAACTCTAAGTGGAATTTTCCTCTAATTGGATTTTCCCATGTATTTTACCAGGAAACATAGATAGGGCAGGCGAGAAAGGTCAGTGCCCTCCTAGCCATCCCCAAGTATTCCGAGTGTGTTGGCAATGTCCATCTTCCTCTCTGAGTTCATTGTGACCTAACCCTAACCCTAAGTGGAATTTTCCTCCAATGGGATTTTCCCATGTATTCTACCGTGAACGATAGATAGGGTAGGATAGAAAGGTCAGTGCTCTCCTAACCATACCCAAGTATTCTGAATTTGTAGGCAATCTCCAATTTGTTCTATGAGTTCATGGAGACCTAACCCTAACCCTAAGTGGAATTTTCCTCCAAAGAGATTTTCCCATGCATTTTACCATGAAAGATAGATAGGGCAGGCTAGAAAAGTAAGTGCCCTCCTAACCGTACCCAAGTATTCTGAGTTTGTTGGCTATCTCTATTCTCCTTTCCAAGTTCATGGTGATGTAACCCTAACCCTAAGTGTAATTTTCCTCAAATGGGATTTTCCCATATATTATACCAGGAAACAGATAGGGCAGGATAGAAAGGTCAGTGCCCTCCTAACCATAGCCAAGCACTCCGAATTTGTTGGCAATGCCCATTTTCCTCTCCGAGTTCATGGTGACCTAACCCTAACCCTAGTGGAATTTTCCTCCAATGGGTATGGTTCGCAGAGCAACCTAACATTTCCAGATTGCCCTTTCTATCTTTCCTGGTAAAATACATGGGAAAATCCCATTAGAGTAAAATTCCACTAGGGTTAGGGTTAGGTCACCATGAACTCGGAGAGGAAAATGGATATTGCCAACAAATTCGGAGTGCTTGGGTATGGTTAGGAGGGCACTGACTTTTCTAGCCTGTCCTTTATATCTTTCATGGTAGAATGCATGGGAAAATCGCATTGGTGGAAAATTCTACTAGGGTTAGGGTTCGGTCACCATGAACCTGGAAAGAAAAATGGACATCGCCAACAAATTCAGAGTGCTTGGGTATGGTTAGGAGGGCACTGACGTTTCTATCCTGCCCTATATATGTTTCCTGGTAAAATACATGGTAAAATCCCATTGGAGGAAAATTCCACTAGGATTAGGGTTAGGTCACCATGAACCTGTAAAGGAAAATGGACATTGCCAACAAATTTGGGATTTCTGGGTATGGTTCGCACGGCAACCAGACATTTCCAGATTGCCCTTTCTATCTTTCCTGCTAAAATACATGGGAAAATCCCATTGGAGGAAAATTCCACTAGGGTTAAGGTTAGGTCACCATGAACACATAGAGCAAAATGGACATTGCCAACAAACTCAGAATACTTGGGGATGGCTAGGAGGGCACTGACTTTTCTAGCCTGCCCTATCTATGTTTCCTGGTAAAATACATGGGAAAATCCCATTGGAGGAAAATTCCACGAGGGTTAGGGTTAGGTCACCATGAACTCATATAGCAAAATGGACATTGCCAGCAAATTTGGAGTGCTTGGGTATGGTTTGGAGGGCACTGACCTTTCTATCCTTCCCTATCTGTCTCCTGGTATAATATATGGGAAAATCCCCTTTGAGGAAAATTCCACTTAGGGTTAGGGTTACATCACCATGAACTTGGAGAGGAGAATAGACATAGCCAACAAACTCAGAATACTTGAGTATGGTTAGGAGGGCCCTTACTTTTCTAGGCTGCCCTATCTATCTTTCATGGTAGGATACATGGGAAAATCCCATTGGAGGAAAATTCCACTTAGGGTTAGGGCTATGTCACCATGAACTCGAAGAGCAAAATGGACATTGCCAACAAATTCAGAGTGCTTGGGTATGGTTAGGAGGGCACTGACTTTTCTAGCCTCCCTATCTATGTTTCCTGGTAAAATACATGGGAAAATCCCATTGGAGGAAAATTCCACTAGGGTTAGGGTTAGGTCACCATGAACTCATAGAGCAAAATGGACATTGCCAGCAAATTTGGAGTGCTTGGGTATGGTTAGGAGGGCACTGACCTTTCTATACTGCCCTATCGGTTTCCTGGTATAATATATGGGAAAATCCCATTTGAGGAAAATTCCACTTAGGGTTAGGGTTACATCACCATGAACCTGGAGAGGAGAATAGACATAGCCAACAAACTCAGAATACTTGGGTATGGTTAGGAGGGCCCTTACTTTTCTAGGCTGCCCTATCTATCTTTCATGGTATGATACATGGGAAAATTCCTTTGGAGGAAAATTCCACTTAGGGTTAGGGCTATGTCACCATGAACTCGAAGAGCACAATGGACATTGCCAACAAATTCAGAGTGCTTGGGTATGGTTAGGAGGGCACTGACTTTTCTAGCCTGCCCTATCTATCTTTCATGGTAAAATGCATGGGAAAATCTCTTTGGAGGAAAATTCCACTAGGGTTAGGGTTAGGTCACAATGAACTCAGAGAGGAAAATGGACATTGCCAAAAAACTCGGAATGCTTGGGGATGGCTAGGAGGGCACTGACCTTTCTATCCTGCCCTATCTATGTTTCCTGGAAAAATACATGGGAAAATCCAATTAGAGGAAAATTCCTCTTAGGGTTAGGGTTAGGTCACCATAAACTCGGAGAGGAAAATGGACATTGCCAACAAATTCGGAGTGCTTGTGTATGGTTAGGAGGGCACTGACATTTCTATCCTGCCCTATATATGTTTCCTGGTAAAATACATGGGGAAATCCCATTGGAGGAAAATTCCACTAGAATTAGGGTTAGGTCACCATGACCTGGAAAGGAAAATGGACATTGCCAACAAATTCGGGATCTATGGGTATGGTTTGCAGGGCAACCTGACATTTCCAGATTGCCCTTTCTATCTTTCCTGGTAAAATACATGGGAAAATCCCATTGGAGGAAAATTTTCCTCCAATGGGATTTTCCCATGTATTTTACCAGGAAAAATATTTAGGGCAGTATAGAAATGTCAGTGCCCTGCGAACCACACCCAGACATCCCGAATTTGTTGACAATGTCCATCTCCATTTTTTGGCTGTTTAGACAGGATCCTGGTGACCTCTGAAAGGAGAAACTAACCTAACCCTCAAAGAGGTGGAATTTTGCCCAATCCTCCTGGCCCTCCACGCATCTCCCTTTTTCCCTCTAATGGGGATTTTCCCATGTAATTTTACCAGGATACATAATAGGGCAGGCTAGAAAAGGTCCAGTGCCCTCCTAGCCATCCCCAGTATTCCGAGTTTGTTGTCATGTCCATTTTGCTCTAAGAGTTCATGGTGAGCTAACCCTAACTCTAAGTGGAATTTTCCTCCAATGGGATTTTCCCATGTATTTTACCATGAAAGATAGATAGGGCAAGATAGAAAAGTCAGTGCCCTCCTAACCATACCCAAGAACTCTGAATTTCTTGGCGATGTCCATTTTTCTTTCCGGGTTCATGGTGACCTAACCCTAACCCTAGAAGAATTTTCCACCAATGGGATTTTCCCATGTATTCTACCATGAAAGATAGATAGGACAGCCTAGAAATGTAAGTGCCCTCCTAACCATACCCAAGTATTCTGAGTTTGTTGGCTATGTCTATTCTCCTCTCCAAGTTCATGGTGATGTAACCCTAACCCTAAGTGGAATTTTCCTCCAATGGGATTTTCCCATGTGTTATAGCAGGAAACATATATAGGACAGGATAGAAATGTCAGTGCCCTCCTAACCATACCCAAGCACTCCGAATTTGCTGACAATGTCCATTTTGCTCTATGAGTTCATGGTGACCTAACCCTAACCCTAGTGGAATTTTCCTCCAATGGGATTTTCCCATGTATTTTACCAGGAAAGATAGAAAGGGCAGGCTAGAAAAGTCAGTGCCCTCCTAGCCATCCCCAAGTATTCTGAGTTTGTTGGCAATGTCCATTTTCCTCTCCGAGTTCATGGTGACCTAACCCTAACTCTAAGTGGAATTTTCCTCCAATGGGATTTTCCCATGCATTTTACCATGAAAGATAGATAGGGCAAGATAGAAAAGTCAGTGCCCTCCTAACCATACCCAAGAACTCTGAATTTCTTGGCGATGTCCATTTTTCTTTCCGGGTTCATGGTGACCTAACCCTAACCCTAGAAGAATTTTCCACCAATGGGATTTTCCCATGTATTCTACCATAAAAGATAGATAGGACAGCCTAGAAATGTAAGTGCCCTCCTAACCATACCCAAGTATTCTGAGTTTGTTGGCTATGTCTATTCTCCTCTCCAAGTTCATGGTGATGTAACACTAACCCTAAGTGGAATTTTCCTCCAATGGGATTTTCCCATGTATTATAGCAGGAAACATATATAGGGCAGGATAGAAATGTCAGTGCCCTCCTAATCATACCCAAGCACTCCGAATTTGCTGACAATGTCCATTTTGCTCTATGAGTTCAGGGTGACCTAACCCTAACCCTAGTGGAATTTTCCTCCAATGGGATTTTCCCATGTATTTTACCAGGAAAGATAGAAAGGGCAATCTGGAAATGTCAGGTTGCCCTGCGAACCATACCCAGACATCCCGAATTTGTTGGCAATGTCCATTTTGCTTTCCAGGTCATGGTGACCTAACCCTAATCCCTGTGGAATTTTCCTCCAAAGGGATTTCCCCATGTATTTTACCAGGAAACATATGTAGGGCAGGCTAGAAAAGTCAGTGCCCTCCTAGCCATCCCCAAGTATTCTGAGTTTGTTGGCAATGTCCATTTTCCTCTCCGAGTTCATGGTGACCTAACCCTAACTCTAAGTGGAATTTTCCTCCAATGGGATTTTCCCATGCATTTTACCATGAAAGATAGATAGGGCAGGCTAGAAAAGACAGTGCCCTCCTAAGCTTACCCAAGCACTCTGAATTTGTTGGCAATGTCCATTTTGTTCTTCGAGTTCATGGTGATATAGCCCTAACCCTAAGTGGAGTTTTCCTCCAATGGGATTTTCCCATGTATCCTACCATGAAAGATAAATAGGGCAGCCTAGAAAAGTAAGTGCCCTCCTAACCATACCCAAGTATTCTGAGTTTGTTGGCTATGTCTATTCTCCTCTCCAGGTTCATAGTGATGTAACCCTAACCCTAAGTGGAATTTTCCTCAAATGGGATTTTCCCATATATTATACCAGGAAACAGATAGGGCAGGATAGAAAGGTCAGTGCCCTCCTAACCATACCCAAGCACTCCAAATTTGCTGGCAATGTCCATTTTGCTCTATGAGTTCATGGTGACCTAACACTAACCCTAGTGGAATTTTCCTCCAATGGGATTTTCCCATGTATTATAGCAGGAAACATATGTAGGGCAGGATAGAAATGTCAGTGCCCTCCTAACCATACCCAAGCATTCCGAATTTGTTGGCAATGTCCATTTTGCTCTAACACGTCATGGTGACCTAACCCTAACCCTAAGTGGAATTTTCCTCCAAAGAGATTTTCCCATGCATTTTACCATGAAAGATAGATAGGGCAGGCTAGAAAAGTCAGTGCCCTCCTAAGCTTACCCAAGCACTCTGAATTTGTTCGCAATGTCCATTTTGCTCTTCGAGTTCATGGTGACATAGCCCTAACCCTAAGTGGAATTTTCCTTCAATGAGATTTTCCCATGTATTCTACCATGAAAGATAGATAGGGCAGCCTAGAAAAGTAAGGGCCCTCCTAACCATACCCAAGTATTCTTAGTTTCTTGGCTATGTCTATTCTCCTCTCCAAGTTCATGGTGATGTAACCCTAACCCTAAGTGGAATTTTCCTCAAATGGGATTTTCCCATATATTATATCAGGAAACAGATAGGGCAGGATAGAAAGGTCAGTGCCCTCCTAACCATACCCAAGCACTCCAAATTTGCTGGCAATGTCCATTTTGCTCTATGAGTTCATGGTGACCTAACACTAACCCTAGTGGACTTTTCCTCTAATGGTATTTTCCCATGTGTTTTTCCAGGAAAGATAGAAAGGGCAATCTGGAAATGTCAAGTT